>NW_021635201.1:0-30789 GCF_004799145.2 Neltuma alba
TCATCATACCATTCCAAAACCCAACTATATATATTACCAAGGCATCAAATGCAAGGAGTTCAATATTAAATCTTGCTCAACCATCTCATGATATCCACACATATAGCAACCAAACAAACAATGCAAATTAACATCAATGTTGTAAGTTCTTGCTATAGGTCTAGCCTGCTTAGCCAGAATATCATGAGGTTGAACTAGTTGTTAGGATACCCTGGCTATTCCCTACTTAGGTTGTTGCAAATGGGTCACTGCTGCTACAACTACTGCTACTATTATGGCCACACATTCTCTTTCTGAATGGGCTTGGTTAGCTCGTATCTCTTCCATCATATGCTGCTGTTCCTGTAATATGCTCATTGTCATCTGCTTTATTGGGTCTACAGAAGGTCTAATAGTGTCACATCCTGTTAATTTTAATCTTACAAATGGAAAATATAAAATAGACCAAGGGTCAAGCAGCGTAGTAGAGACAAAGATGGAACAACTATTGAATTAAAACTTGAGCAGGGACCAGACTATCGTTTTCAAAATATTCGGTCAAGATAGAACAAGTTGGGTAATTATACCCAAAATTTCAAAAAATTCATGAAAAATAGAATAAAAGGTCTAGAATAGTATTTGAGGCTTGAAAGATAAAAATAGCATAAAAGTAATTTATTTTGGAATTTTTCATAATTTCATGGAATTTTGGCTAATTAAGAGAAAATTGGCCAAATTGAATTATTTAAAATATGTAGAGGCCTCAATAATTTATGAAAAAATAAGAAAAATTATTTGAGAGGTTATTATGGGTTTTAAAATTATTTTTAGCCTTTGGAGGTGCAGAGGTTAGCTTTATAATATTTAAAATTAAGTTATATTGGCAAAAGGCTAATTTCAGGAAAAATTTGATTAAAGGAGTTATAGGGCAAAATAAAATTTGAGAAAATTCAAGTACTCATTAAGAGAAAGCTATTGGAATAAAGAAAAAAATATTTAGAAATAGGGGGTTACACAAGATACATGAAAAATTCAACCGATATTATGAGATTGTACAGTACAATAATCATAAGCTTGGTTGGAGAAAACTTTTCCCTAATTTTCTGGTTGGATAAGTGCCAAATGAGGAGGGGCAAGACCTAAGTAGAATAAAACAATTTGTTGAAGATTAGGCTTGGAAGAATAGAATTATGAATAAAAAGTGATGATTTTTCTCAATGTATGTTAGGCGGCTCTTGAGGTGTTGATTTGACCATATTTTATACTCCTTCCTGACTCTTTTCTAGGATTTTTGAAGTATATTTGCACACTTCTTGTCTATATATGAGCTGATTCTTAGCACTATCTTTTTGCATTTAATTCATGCTTTTTCAAGTGTTTTTAGTGACTCTTAGTTGATTTTCATTTACTTCAGACCATGAAGAACTAGATATTACGAGAAGTTATTTTGATGTTGTAGGTAAATGAGAGGATTTGGAGAACCAAGGAAGGAGTCAAGGTGTCACATCCTAAATTTTAGGCCTACAAGTATCAGAATTAGCCTGAAATAGGTAGGCTACCAGACCCCCTTTGACAGAGGTCCCAGAGGTTTCTTAGAGGGACAGAGAGATTCTCAGGGACTAAATTGCAAAGTAAAATGTTTCTGGGACTGAGGGAAGAGAAAGTTAGAGACTTAGACAAAGTCTCAAGGCCCAAGAATGAGAATTTGAGATGAGTGTAGGCTAAAGGTTTTTTGTTGGAGGTATCAATGAGGTGAATTATGGGGTTAAACCAAACCAGGGGCAAAATCATAATTTTATAAAGTTTCAGGCCGTAAGGGCAAAAATGAAAATTATGCCCAGAAAATTCCAAAAAAATCCCAGAAAATAGAAAATGGCATGTTAAGGCTTACATGAAATAAAATTTCAAAAATGCCCTTAGATTGACTTGAAATAAATTTTAAGATTATGGCTCATTTTGAGGTATAAAGCTAGATTTAATTATTTGAACCATGAGGAGGTCTCATAAATGTCAGTAAAAATAGGGATTCATGAGGTAAGAGACCATAGAAAATTATAAAATTATTCTCATCCCCAAAAGGCTGGCAAAACAGCTTTAAGAATATTTAAAAGCCAATTATGCTAAAAAAGAGCAATTTACAGGAAATTCAAAAAGAAATGTCTACGGATCGAGTTATGGACTGAGAAAATTTATAAATTTTCTCCAAAATTTAAGGAATTTTATGGTATTTTTGGATGAATTTTTGGAGCTCTGGATTGAATAAATGCTCTAGTAAAATATTAAATAATTTTTGTCTCCTAAATAGAAGACAAAACCAAAGAAAATATCTAAAGACCATTATGATGGTACTGAGTTAGCATGCTGAGTTGCCAAGTACAATTATGACACCTCTGAGTCAGCATGCTAAGTCATTAGGGGGTATGTATGGACAGTATAAAAATCAGAACATAGTACGAGTACATTTTAGACAGTCCTTGGTCTACTTGTTATAGTGAAATCTTTATTGCGTGGCTTAGTAAGGCTAAGTAGCCTGTTAGTGAAGCTAATTATTTTTTTTCTATGCTTCTCTAAGATGGTGCCATATGTGTACTTAATTGAAATGAGAAAATAGTGCCAGAACATGTCCCAATGGTCTCAGGTAAGTCAAGACCTGAAAAAGTACCCTATACGGTGCAGAATGGCAAGATAGGTGAAAGAATGCCCAAGGGTTATATTTTGCATGAATTTTATGTTAATTTTCTCCCTATCTTAATGCCAAAATGATGAAGGGACATGGAAGAGACAAGTGTATGATTAGATGAAAGACAAGTGTATGGGTGGATGAAAAATACTTATACGGTTATATGCAAGACACGTGTATAGTTAGATCAAAGACATGTGGTTTGATGATACAAGAATGATGAGGTAAGCATGATGTCATGAGGATACTTGTCACTACAAGATAAAGAGGAAAAATGGATGGCTAAGATTTAATCTTGCAATTATAAGATCAATGGCTAGGATTTGTTCTTAAACTCTATAAATACCCTCTCTGCTCCCCCTCATTTCATCCCAGAGCTCATGAAACCTCAGGAAAACTCTCGCAAAATAAATTCTATAGAGAGAGAGAAAAGGGGAGAGAAGGGCCAAGAGATCCCATGTGATAAAGCCTAATTTTTATACATTTTATCCCACATTAATTTAGGATTTAAATGATAATTTTGAGCTTAAATGAACTTTTTATGCATTATTGAATTAATTGGTTGATTTTTGGATTTTGCATAAAAATTGAGATTTTGGATTAAAAATATAAATATTTTGTGATTTCCTATTTTGACTTGGAATTAATTTTTTCTATTTCTTTGGAAACAAGTCTCATATTTTTAGAAGGATTACTTTTAGAAAGTTTTGCAATCTCTTCCGTAATTTTTGTGCATACTTAATATTTAATTTTTTTATTATATTTGGATATAATCTACATTAATGGATGCACTTAAATTCTTGTAGATCAAGAAAGAGTACATAGGAAATCCAATGGTACAAGATTGTTTCTTAAAATCTAAGCACAATCCAATGGCTGATATCAAGTGGGTCAATTAAGTACTAATGGGCTTGAGTTTTGTATCCAAGAAAATTTTCCTTTTCCCCTGCCAAAATAATCCTCTAGCCTACGCCATATCTTCCCTCATCCATATTCACGGATTGCACCATATATATTTCATCCCATATTCGAAAAAAATCATCCATCTGCTCTCACCATCATCAATTCACATCTTTTTCTTTCTTACTCCACATACAATCCACATAATCATCCTCTTCTCTTCTTTACTCCTCATGGCTGCGGCATCTAATGATTTTGGAGGGAAGATAATTTTCATGGAGGCTTAAGCTTGTTAGGGAGGCAACTTGGAAGGAGCATGGAGGAGACTTGAGCCTTGGGCTAGCACTTGAAGACCATAAGGGAGTGATGTTCCATTTATCTTTTTTAATTCGAGGACTTGAAATTATTTAGTTTTAAATAATTTTAAGTTGTAATTTTGTGAGAAAATTTAGTTCTAGATTGTCATTTTTATTCTTGGATTAGATTGATATTTGGATCTTATTTGTGTCGAGATACTTGTTGGAATTTATGTTTAGAACCTTTGCATTGTTAATTGAATTTATAAGTGAGTTTTCATTATGAGTTTAATTATCAATGTGGTTTGAATTGCAAAATTTGGATTCTTTTACCTCTTAATTGTTTAATTAAGTTGGATAATTTCAAACATAATTTTCAGAATTAATTTGACTTGTTTTCATTGGTTTTTAATAAGCTTAATTAACCAACCTTATACTGTTATGAGTTCTCTAATAGTTTAAGGGTTTTTGAAATTGAGGGTTGCCTTTGTTTCAAATAGGTGATTAAATTTATTAATTCCACTCTCTTATCACTTTTCTTTGGTCTAATTAATTGAGTAAGGTTATGAAGGTTAAATCTATGCGAATTCTACCTTACCGAAGAAAACTTCTCAGTTTTTACTTGTTAATTTTCTTTGCTCTTTAGTCAATTTTCTTCATTTATCATTTTAATTTTTTTCCCAAGAAAATCCCCCAAAAATTGCATTGCATTCATTTAAGTTTAATTTAATTTTTCATACAGATTTTTGGACATTTGCATCTTGCATTTAGAATTAGAATTTTGCATTTTAGTTTAAGTCCAATTTATTGCATTTTTTTATCACCTAAATTTTTACCTAAAAAAACCCATAACTTGCTCCTTGGAAGTAATGACCTAGGTCGATCCTAACCTACAAATTAATTAGGACCTAGTTTAATTGAGTGCTTTAACGACAGAGGCATCATCAATTTTGGCGCTGTTGCCGGGGAGCAATGGTTAAACTTTAGGTTTGAATTCTAGGTGATTTCTCTTGTTTTTCCTACATTTTTTTCTTTGCATTTTATTTTCTCTTTATTACTTGCATCTTCTATTTTCGATCGATTTTGCTAAAACATCCTGCACTAAAATTTAACTTTTCACTACCTAGATTTACTTGAAATTCTGGTTGTTAAATTTTTTGGGTGTGCTAATCAATTTTGGGTTGTTTTAGTCAAATTCAACCATTTTCATTGAGTTTTTTTTTTCAAATTTTCTTTATTTTTTTTTCAATTTTCCAGGTTTTTCTTTAATTTTTCTGAATTTTTTTTCAGCCTTCTTTTACTAGGTTTAGTTTTTCTTTTCCTTTTATTTGTGTTGATGTTCTTGATCTTAAATTTATGATGGCTTGGAATGCTTCCCCTTGTGAAAATCATTCTTATATTTCTATGCCTTATCATTATGTCTATGATGTGACATAGGGATATGATCCATATTCAAGAATAGAGAGTAGGTTGGAGACTATGACTAATGTTCCAATGTGGCAAGATTACTCAAATCTTGGATATGTCCATCAAGTTATGCCTATTCAAGAAGACTTAAAGTTAGAGAACAAGCTGGAGACTATGATGCAAATCCTACTAAACAAGTTTGAAGAAAGGGAATTGCAACACAATCAAGCAATTCAGACTCTACAAACTCAAATTTAGCAGTTGTCTAATGGTGACTTTGAAAGTGTAGAATTGGAAATAAATGGTGAATTATCATATGATAGCACATTTTCACCCTCCAATGATCCCTATCCTTTTGCTCCTACCATCTCACATGATGACATGAATAGTACAGTAATCGAATATGCATGCACTGATGATGTTTCTAGATTGACTGGTTCTATTAAGTCAAATAATGTTGCATCTTGCAATTCATGCGTTAATACTTCTTCTTATGCCTCTGATTCAAATTCTGTTGATTTTGTTGGGTCACTAGAGAATTTTAAGCAAGATGATTCTGATGATGAAATTGATGAAGAGATTATTGTTGACCCCCCCCATACACTGTTGAGTCCAAAGATAATGTATCATCTCTGAGTGCTGATGCTCCTTTGTGTATTGATGCTTTACATGGTAAAAGTAGTATTTCTTTTGATTCTGCTGACATCACTTGTGATCTTAACATGACTGTTGTTAATGAGGATGTTGTTGAGGATAAGTGTAGGGGAAGTCTTGAGTTGGATGTGCACTTAAACAGTAAGGACATGTTGCCTGATGAGACTTCACATGTAGAATTTGCTTTATGTAATGATGATGATAAGCATGGGGAGACCATTTCGAGTAATCACCTGTCACTTCATTCTCTAATAAACTTGACTCTTACTAAGGAGAGTCATATTGATTTTGTGGGTTGTTCAAAATATTTGGGAGTTCCAAGTCTTTGTTTTCATCAATTTATTTTGGCATCTTCCTTAATTGCTGAAAAGTTTGTTGAGTTTATTGATTATATTTTTATGAGACAGGATATTGCTTGGAGTCATGGTTTTGTGCAGGTATATGGATTGATTCCTCCTATCCAAACACCTTCCATACTTGAATTAAAATGTTTTTTGAGGATCTTAAAGAAGGAGATGATGTCTTTTGAACATCAAAAGCAAATACCAATGGTGCTTTCATGTGACTTGCTGGACAAAGGAGATATGCCAACTCTACCGCTTCATTTGGGTCTTCAAACTTCTACTCATCTGGTCGTATTCCTTCCTTTCTCTTTTACTTGCATTATTTGTTGGTATTGGTTAGATGTGCATTTCACATTGAGGACAATGAGTGGTTTAAGTGTGGGGGAGGGATTTTGTTCCTACTTTTGGTTTTTGTTTTTTGTTTTTTGTTTTTAAAATAAGGAAAAGAAAAATATTTTGGTTTTTACTTTGGTTTTTGTTTCTCATTTTCAAGAAAAGAAAGAAATCTTCTGTTCAAAATTTTTTTTTGTTTTATTTCGAATGTGAAGATTGCAAGTTTGAAGTGATTCAAGTATGATGCATTCTTGATTTGAAAAGTGAGTGATCATGTCTTGAGTGGATAAACTAAGTGGCAATGGATTTGACTTAGGTGAATTTAAGCTAGTAATCATATGCCTAGTGAGGTTTTGAACCTAATGCATTTCTTCTTGTCATGTGTGTATACCTCATTTTTTTCCTTGATCTAGAACTTGACTTGAATCTTGTCTGAGACCATGGTTGTGCATTTGCATTCATAAAGATGATAAAGGCATTCATTTCAATTTTTCTAGCCAGATAAGCCAAAAGCCTACCCTCTTCATACATTTTCTCTTAACCCATAGCCAAAAAAAAAAAATCCTGCCCTTTCTGAATGTCTTAGGAGTTGAAGAGTACTAAAATTATGTGTGTTTGGGATGGAAGAACATATTTAGAGTTATGGTTCGGGTCAATTTGACCAAAAAGAAAAGTATGTAATAAGATTCCGCTCCTCTAGTTTGAGCTGTGCTTAGTAACCGGGGATCTTCATCACCAATGTTGATCTTCGCATCAAACGGCTAGTAAGGGCTATGAGCGTGCTAGTAGCATCTTGGTGCCAAGGAGTTATCCATGCTTGAGTAACCGGGTCTTTGTATCACCAATATGAAGGTTCGTGTCAAAAGAGCATATACATAACAGCCTAAGAAAGTTAAAAAGAAGAAGAAGAAGAAGAAGAAGAAGAAGTGATATAAGGTACGGATACGGATTGGCTAGAAATAAGTTAGGAAACTAGATGAACGATTGAAGGTAGGACCTTAAGAGAACCTGTCTCTTACAACCCTAGCCATGGAGACACCACAAGGATAATCAGTCCTTGATACAGTCGAGTATTTCCACGAGAATACGAGGTGGCAAGCAAAGCTCACTCAAGAGAAATAAAATTCTCTAAAATTCATTCATTCAAATTTGATCCCCAATTACAAAAAACGTAGCCTTATATAGGCAGCAAAAGAACAATCTAGAATAAAAAAACCCTAGGTCATAAATGCCATAAATGTGCCTTAGTGATGATTGACTATGTTGGTTGGCACCAATTAAGGCTAAAGGAAATAGGAAATTACTTTTTCTTGAAGAAAAAGGCTGCTACCTAAAAATAGGAAACTAACCTAAAATATTCTTATGCAATCTTTGACCAAAAGGCCTTATTTAATGCAAATAAAAATGGAAACTTAAAAAAACAAAATTAAACCATAACTAATACATAGAGACGCCTTCTTGATGCTTCTTGAATATTCTTGGACGTCACTTATGCTCCTCCTCCAAGACACATGCTTGTCACATGGTATTTTGAGTGAATTCTTCAATCTGGACAGCACATGGGCCTTGTACATCATCTTGTTTGGCTTCTAGCAATGTAATCACCATGTTTGGACCCTTGATGGGCTGATTGAGGGATGCTTCCTCCAAATAAATGGGCTCTAACTCTTTAAGATCTTTTATCAAACAATTCAGCGCCTCTTTCATAGATTTGGTCCTTGCTCTTGTCATTGGGCCTGCAATGCCTTGTAATGGGTATTTTAGAATATTAGATTTCCATCTTTTTAGCTTGGGCTCCATGCTCTGTGTTTTGGTCTTCCTTTGATGCTTGATCATGCCATGCTCCTCTATCAAGAAGAATGACCTAATTCAAGTTTAGTTTAGTTTCTTGCATTCCATTGTATTTTTTCATTGGTTCTCTTCATTTCCTAAGATGTTTAACTTTTTTTTTCCTAAACACTATATCCTTTCTTTCTTTACCTTAGCCCCATTATAACCTAATGAAAGTCCTTTTGATTTATGCTTATAATTGCTTTATGATTAGTGAAGAATTTAGATTCTTGTCAAGCCTATGGAAAGAGGATTGGATAGGATGGTTTTGAGCGTAAACACAAGCCGATATACTTTTGAGTGATGAGTGACATACACATTAACCTTGGTGAGGGATTTCTGACTTAGATTCCCTTTTGTCAAATAAATTGCCATGATGTTTGTTTTCTTGATTCATGAGAAGGTATGTTCATAGTTTCTGATGTAGTTTTCACTACCCTTATTGTTACTGAGCTTGGTTATGGATTTTATTGGTTTTTGGGAGCTTGAAACCCTAAGAGGACATGTTGCACGAAATTGTTAAGTGTGAGGGGAGATGAAATTGATGTTAGAATAACATTTAAAGGCTTGCAAGGAACAAGAATCAAGTGGTCCTAGCTTTGTATTAATTGAATTCCATGACTTTAGAACCAAAGAGGATGCCATGGCCTGACTGGTTCTTGTGTCTAGTACATGTTTTTGTTGATTCCAAGGCTTCCAATGGATTTAGAATGGAAGATTGTGTAGAAATAAGATGAAAGAATGGTGTTAGAAGTATTGGAATCAAAATTAGATTTCAAGTGATAGATTTCAGTTTTGGCCTAGAACTAAGGGAAGAAGTTGGATTTTGATGAATCTAAGATCATATTTAGATTCTTTGGAAAAAATTGTGTGGGATTGGCCTAAGGGAACAAGTTTTACAAAGCTAGGATATTACATTATAAATTAAGAAAAAGAGATTAAGTTTAAGGGCATAAGTCTTCCACATTGTCTAGTTCCTAGTCCTAGTGAGTAATGTGACTCTTGTGGCTGTGATTAGAACCTTGAGAAATCCAAGAGAAGCTTTAGATGTGGTTGACTAAAAGCTAGATGGTTGGGAAGCTTAGGGAGCAAGTGAAGAACAAGAGAAATCTTATGGTGTAAGGTAGCAAACTTTACCCTACTCTTATGTACTTGGTATTTGCTTGCATGTATAACATGTTTCTATGTTTATATGATTTGATGAACTCATGCATTGTGATTGTGAATGTGTTTGAAATATACCATAGGCCTATGTGTTTTATGGTAAATGCATGATGATTTCCAAACATGATGTTATGTTATAAAGATGTTAAGTTGTAGGAATGTTTTAAATGCCAAGCTTGCCATGTATAGTTGGGTGGTTATTGTTTGCTACAAAGATTCTCTCAAATCTCATCCCTCCCTAACTAACTATTTAGGTCAATCGATGATAGAAAATGATTGCATGAAGGAGAGCATGAGAAGGAAGGAGAAGAAAGTGGAGAATTATTGATGTTAATGATTGGTTAAGGATTTATGTATAATTCTCCTATTATATAAATTATGTATTTGAATGACAATGATGCAATGTATTTGTTTAGAATATTTATGGCATAAATATAACTGTATGAGAATGAATGGGAAAGAATAAGGCCAAGTTATGCATGCCAAAATAATAAAAAAGAATTAAAGTAAGATTTGGTTAAGGGATAAAACGTAGGTCCTAAGCAGTCAGCTTCCAACTCCAGTTTGACCTATCACATGAACGAATTAAGCCATAAAGTATGTTAGCTATATAATGCACATCCCAAGCTTTGAAATGAGAGGTATATCACCTCAATTGGATATGTGTACTAAGAGATAGGAATTTCCAAAGTTGGGATAAGAAACCTGGAAGTTCCATGATTTACCAAATGAACAGTAATTTTTACGGATTAAATTGGCTTGACATAAGTCTAGTATGATATTTTTCCCTATAGAGAATTGAAAGAGCTTCAAATAGAAATTTAGAGCACCTCTATATGATTTTTGTAGAATTAGTTATGAATTTTCAAAGTTAGACTACAAATCTAAAATTTAACTAGTGAACAGTGACCCAAGAACCAATTGTAAATTTTCAATCTACGGGCTTGTTTCATGAATCGCTTGTACCATAACGCTTCTAAATGCGTACTGAGGGGTTAAAGGAAAGATGTTTCACAAGGACCTTGACAAGTACCATAGGTAGCCTAAAGTGAAGAAAGATACAGAAATCAAGTCAAGAGGAGAACCTGAGCTAATTACCTTCACTGGACACCTTTACCATGGCACAGATATGGCTTCACCGTTTCAAAGCCTTAGTGACACCTCTTTGTGACCATTCACTACGATTAAGCATCTCAAACAGCAAAACACAAAGTTTGATTTAGCTGACACTGTGAGCTTCCAAATTAGGTTAAATACATAAACTTTGAGGCAGTTAGTAGCCAGCCTCTATCCAGATTTGGCCTCCATCAATTCCTCTCAACTCCCCACCATTTTCATCCACAAATTCCTCATTTTTACTTCATTCCACCATTAATCTCTCAATTATGTACCAATTATTCTTCATCATTCCACATCTACATCACCTTTCTATACCTATTTCATCACCCATGGCTATCAAGAGTGTCGAAACTGATTGGAGCGAGAATGAAGCTATAAGTGGCTGAAGTTGGTGACCTTTAGTGATGGGGATGCAAGCTTAAGCTAATGGACTGCATTGGGGAGTTTCTATTTCGATCTTTGTGGTTTTAAGTATTTAAACTTCTAGATTTAGGGTTACTACCTTGGATGACTAATTAGTTTTTCCTTGTGATTGATTTATTTGTATATGAATTGAATGATGTAATGTGCTTTTGATATATATATATATATGACTTTATCTTTGTTACATTGGCTTTTAATTGATTGCAATGATTATTGTTAGTTGATTGATTGCCATTGATTCTTGTGTGCTAGTAACCAAGAGAAAGCATTGCATCATCTCATTCATTTACACACTAAGTGTTTTTTTTTTCCAACGGTGTTTTAGAAAAGTGTTGATTCATTTTAATCAAAGTGGTTTTCATTGATTCAAGCATTGGACCTAAATGATCATTTGGCATTTTAATTCAGAGTTAGTGGTTTTGAACTCCTCATTATTCTGAAACAGCAAGGATAGCTCAATCCCCATTGCCAAAGTCATTTTTATTGAATCCCTTTTAATCCAAATTATCCCTTTGCATTGCCTTTATAACAAAAACCCCAAAAATGAGTATTTTCTCCACATTAATCTTTTGTTCTCAATCTAATTTTAAACAACCAAATCCCAATTTTACAAGCTTTATTAGACACTTAGCTATTAGGTTTCAATTAAGGCTCTGTGAGTGAAATGACCCAAGATTGTGCCATATACTACAATCGTTGGTTAATTTGGTGCTGGAAATCAATATGATCACTGTCCTATGAGGTAGCATCTTCTTGATTCAATGAGAGGGACACTTAATAAGGATTATATGGCAAGATCATGAGGGAAGTGAATGCAAGATGGTGCCAAGTGTCCAGGGCTAAAAATGAATGGTAATCAAGGTTATCATATGGTAGGAAATTGAGTTAATTTTATATATGCTCCTTCCTCTCTTTCTTAGCCATATTTTCAACTAACTTAGAGAAAGGGAGAGTAGACCATTTCCATCAAGAGAGGAGGAGGAAGGAGAAGAAGAAGAACAAACTAAACCCAAGTGGAACCAAGTCTTATATCAAGGTAAGAGCTTAGTTTTCCTTCTAATCTATGATGCTCTATAGATTAATGGCTTTAAAGATAATTTGGATGGAGTTTGATGGTTAGAAACCCTAGATATAGACACTACCCAAATTGGTTCATGATGAGATATCAATGATTCAAAGTTTATATGTGGATTAGAGGGTAGAAAATGGTTCATTGATGGTGTTTAAACCTTATTATTGGAAAGGTTTCAACTTGTGAAACCTAAGGCTATGTTTTGGCCAAATCTAATTTTTTTATGCTAGGGTTTAATTTTTGTTATTTTGATACTTTCAATGAGTTTTAGAAGGTGAATTTGTGTAGGGTTATGTGGAGAACATGTGTTTGGAAGCATTAAAATTGAAGATGAAATTTTGGAACCCTAAAGGATACCTCTTGGCTAAAAGGAAAAATAAGGGTAGGAGTTGGATTTTGACAAATCTAAGTTCATAAATGGATTCTATATGAAAGATCATGTAGGAAATGTAGGTGAAAGTTATGTTAAGAAAGACCATACTAAAACCCTAGAATAAAAGTTAAAGGGTTAGGGTTTTAGATTAAAATGTTTGATAGAATTATTTAAATTGATTTGGAGTACTATTGTTGTTTGCTTAATAGGAATTACCATTGATCAGAAAAGGCTCAAGAATAAGGAAAGAAATCAAGGAATCAAGTGTATCAAGAGGTAGCATAGAACTTAAAAGTGCCCCCAATGTAAAACCCAATAGTTCTGTTATTCGCACAAGTGCCCCCAATGTAAATGGGCTTAGGCCCAATCCACCAAGGGTGGACCTATTTCCCAACATCTCCCACTCACACTTGATGGATTAGATGTCATGGGTCCAGTCTCTTTCTCTTCTCCTTCTTCATACTTAGTGCTTTGCCGTGACCGCGTGGGCATGACATCTTCAACTAGGTGCCTGTATTAGAAATCCTTTTTTTTATGGGATCAACACAAGACAACCTCTCCTGCGTGTAGCCTGAAAGAAGATAATAATAATAATAATAATGCCTCGAATGTCCTAGATTTACTTATACACACTCCTCATGGCAAATCTAATCCCTCTCGAGTCAGTGTTTGACCCAGATTGCCTTTCTCGTATGCTAAGTTTCCACACTTATAACAACGAAATGTCATAAGGGACATGTCACAGACGCTAACATAAGTGTGTATATTGCAAGTAATCTTCCTTTTGCCCATATATCACTTCAATATGAATCAGTCGCTTTCTTAGCATAATACCTTGGATCGCATCTATCATGATGTAGGACATATGCTAAAGTAGCTGTCACTCAAACATATCTCTGTGATATTGTCAAAGTCAAAGGACACTGTTGGAAGGATTATTCCTTCCTGGGACTCACACAACAATGAAACAGGGATCTTTCACTTGCTTCCCATTTGCGGTTTTTCCAGCTCATGTGGTATGAATCACATGCTACGGTGTTATTTATACTATAAGAGCGTACGTCGTTTTATGATTAACACAGTACAGACTTAAGTCTAGATACACTCAGTATCTAAACCCAAATTCTTCAACTTCACCTCTATGACGTCGGCGTTGGAGAATTTGTTATCTGGCTACAGGTATAATGGAAGTGGGCTTCCATGGTTCGATCCAATAATGCCTATATAAATCTCATCTTGACACGCTACACTTTAGTCAAGGTGACATAAAGTTTGTGTTTTTTCCCTACCATATCAGCATTTATTGCTGCTTTACTGGTGAACACAAATGTCTCATCTTTGTTCACTCCACCTGAGTGTCAAAGGCGGTTGCCTGTGTGAGAGAGCCAACCTTTTTAACCTGTACGGCATACTAAACATTGTATGCTTTCGGACAGACACATAAAGTGATAACGAAAAAAATATAATTTCATTAATGAGGTTTACAAATTACACTTTACGTATGCCAAGGGCTTGCACATATTCTTTAAAAACTTTTTCACCTATTGGCTTTGTCAGAGGATCTGCTACCATACATTTGGTTGAAATGTATTGTACAGTAACAATCTTTTGTGCTATATAATCTCTAACAAAATTATACTTGATGTCAATGTGCTTGGTTTTGCTGTGATACTTAGGATCTTTAGTATAGGCTATGGCTGCAGTATTGTCACAGCATACCATCACCGGATTGGTACTCTTGTTTCCAAATCCAAGGTGTCCTATAAATCTCTTCAGCCATAAAGCCTCTTGCACTGCTACGGTACATGCCACAAACTTAGCTTCCATTGAATGTAAGGCAATGCAGGTTTGCTTCTTGCTACTCTAACATATGGCACCATTGTTGAGCAAGAAGGTATAACCTGAAGTTGACCTTCATTCTTCTTCATCTCTACCTACATCAGCATCGGAGTACCCAACAAGGCACAGGTCGCTTCCTTCGTAGCACAATGCATAATTAGAAGTCCCTTTTAAGTATCTCAAGATCCTCTTCACTACTTTCCAATGCTTTTCACCGGGGTTAGACTGGAATCTGCTTACCAGTCCCACTGCATAACAGATGTCTGGTCTTGCACACATCATTGCGTACATCAGACTACCAACAGCACTGGCATATGGAACTCTTTCCATCTTCTTTTTGTCAGACTCGGTTTTGGGACACATGTCAGAACTCAAAGCCACTCATGGGATTGCAGTCTTTCATGTTAAATCGCTCAAGAATCTTGTTGATATAATTCTCTTGTGAAAGAGAGAGGATTCATTTTGAGCGATTTCTTTGGATCTTAACTCTAAGTATATACTTTGCTTCACCCATATTTTTCATTTCAAAATTCGATGGAAGCTATTCTTTAATAGCCATCACCGAATCTAGACTATTTCTGGCTAATAGTATATCGTCTATATATAAGGATAATATGACAAAATTACCCTCAAACCGCTTAATGTAGACGCAGTGGTCTTCCTCTATCATTTGGAAGTCATATGAGGTAATTGCTTTGTGAAACCTCAAATACCACTGTCTGGATGATTGTTTCAATCCATAAATGGACCTCTTGAGTTTACAAACTTTATTTTCCTTTCCTTTTTCAATGAAACCTAATGGTTGTTCCATATAGATTTCTTCATCCAGATCACTATTTAGAAATGCAGTTTTTACATCCATCTGATGTAATTCTAGGTCTAAACTGTTTACTATTGCCAGAATAAGTCTAATAGAATTGAAACGCATAACAGGTGAGAATGTATCTTCATAATCTATTCCTTCTTGTTGTATCCCTTTGCCACTAATCAAGCTTTGTATTTGTCAATTGATCCATCCACTTTTCTTTTAATTTTGAGAATCCACTTGTTCCCAATGGCTTTACGCCCTTTTGGAAGATCAACTAACACCTAAACTTGGTTCTTTTTCATTGAGTCCATTTCTTCTTCCATAGCTTTCATCCATTCATCTTTTACAGGACCTGACAAGGCTTCTCATACAGAACAGGGCTCATCATCCCCTTCTAGAGTAACTAAGAGAGATTCACCTTCTATTTGAAAGCGTCTTTTGGGAACACTTTCCCTGTTACTCTTTCTGATGGGAGCTATTTGCTTATCTTTCTTTCTTTGTTCAGGTCTTAGTGTTGACCTTTCTTGGCTCCCACTCAGATTGACACACCTAGACGATTCTGGTTTGTCAATTTGTTCTGCACTATCTTGTTCCTGTGTCTCATAAAGAGAAACAGTGCGGTCAACATCCCCTCTATTAGGAAATTCAGTCTCAATGAATGTTACATCTCTTGATTCTATTTCAGTCACCGTTTCATCTTCGTTTTCACCTATGAAAACATATTCCTTTGATTGTTCAGAGTACCTTATGAAGATACATTTCTTTCCTCTGGGACCCAACTTCCCATGCTTATGAGAAGAGTCATGGATATACGCCACTGACCCCCAGGGTCTCAAGATGCTTAGATCTGGTTTGCGTTTTGTCCATAACTCGTAGGGTGTGGAAGCGACTGATTTTGAGGGTACATGGTTAAGTATGAAGGTTGCCGCTAATAAAGCATCACCCCAATATGAAATTGGCAGGTTTGCTTGAGCCATCATAGACCTAACCATGTCCAGAAGAGTTCTATTTCTTCTTTCAGCAACTCCATTTTGTTGTGGAGTGCCAGGGATAGTCAGTTGTCTGATTATCCCTTTTTCTTCATAGAGCTGTTTGAATTGATCAGATAAATATTCACGACCTCGATCAATTCATAATGCTTTAATTTTACTGTCCATTTGATTCTCTACCTCATTTATGTATCGTCTAAAGCACTCAAGAGCTTCAGACTTATGCGAGATCAAATAGACATGACCATATCATGAAAAATCGTCAATAAAGGTAATAAAATACCAAGCTCCGTGTCTCGCCCTCACACTCATTGGATCGTAAATATCAGAATGGATTAATTGCAATGGAGTTTCAGCTCTTTTTCCCTTACCGAAAGGCTTTCTTGTTGCCTTACCAGCTAAACAGTTCTCACATAGTGACATTTCCATATTGGGAATGACACCTAACAATCCTTCTTTTGCTAGTTTAATCATTCTATTTTGATTAATGTGTCCTAGTCTAGCATGCCAGGTGTTTATGTCAACATTATTTGAAGAAACAGCAAAGCATTCATTACTATTGAAATCACCAACAATATCCAAAACAAAGAACTTTTTAGTTAATTTGGTGCTGGAAATCAATCTGATCAGTGTCCTATGAGGTAGCATCTTCTTGATTCAATGAGAGGGACACTTAATAAGGATTATATGGCAAGATCATAAGGGAAGTGAATGCAAGATGGTGCCAAGTGTCCAGGGTTAAAAATGAATGGTAATCAAGGTTATCATATGGTAGGAAATTGAGTTAATTTTATATATGCTCCTTCCTCTCTTTCTTAGCCATATTTTCAACTAACTTAGAGAAAGGGAGAGTAGACCATTTCCATCAAGAGAGGAGGAGGAAGGAGAAGAAGAAGAACAAACTAAACCCAAGTGGAACCAAGTCTTATATCAAGGTAAGAGCTTAGTTTTCCTTCTAATCTATGATGCTCTATAGATTAATGGCTTTAAAGATAATTTGGATGGAGTTTGATGGTTAGAAACCCTAGATATAGATACTACCCAAATTGGTTCATGATGAGATATCAATGATTCAAAGTTTATATGTGGATTAGAGGGTAGAAAATGGTTCATTGATGGTGTTTAAACCTTATTATTGGAAAGGTTTCAACTTGTGAAACCTAAGGCTATGTTTTGGCCAAATCTAATTTTTATGCTAGGGTTTAATTTTTGTTATTTTGATACTTTCAATGAGTTTAGAAGGTGAATTTGTGTAGGGTTATGTGGAGAACATGTGTTTGGAAGCATTAAAATTGAAGATGAAATTTTGGAACCCTAAAGGATACCTCTTGGCCAAAAGGAAAAATAAGGGTAGGAGTTGGATTTTGACAAATCTAAGTTCATAAATGGATTCTATATGAAAGATCATGTAGGAAATGTAGGTGAAAGTTATGTTAAGAAAGACCATACTAAAACCCTAGAATAAAAGTTAAAGGGTTAGGTTTTAGATTAAAATGTTTGATAGAATTATTTAAATTGATTTGGAGTACTATTGTTGTTTGCTTAATAGGAATTACCATTGATCAGAAAAGGCTCAAGAATAAGGAAAGAAATCAAGGAATCAAGTGTATCAAGAGGTAGCATAGAACTTACAATTTTAATGTTAACTTGTATAGTTTATTGATATGTTATTCCTTTTTTATATGCCATGATGTGGTAGAGCTAGATATATGATGATGCGCTTAACTCCTTATATTTTATGCCTCAGTGATATGCATTGTTTAGTTGTTTATTGATATGGAATATTGTTCCCTTTCCATGGCATGAATATTGGTTATTATCATGAGGATAACATGTGATATATAGCTTGACATGCTTTAGTTGTTTAACATTTCAATTGTGGTTCTTTGCTACTAAAATTTCCATGAAATCTCACTTCTTTTTATGCTTAAATCAACACCATTTAGGGGCTATAAGCGCACAAGAAAAAGGCAAGGAAATGGCTATTCCATGATGAGTGATTATAAGGTGCCATGTATGAACTTATGATCAATGTGTCGTAATGATATAATAACTATATCTTTTGGTGACTTAATGGCTATTCTATGATTGTGTAATATAAACAAAGAATGATTCATAGGGTGTGCAGTATTGTAAAAACTAGGCACACATGTGATAGATTCACAACTAAAAAGTATTTTTAACTTAAAGATATTTTAGAAAGCTTCAAATAGAACTTGGAATCACCTTATTTTGATTTTTCCTACATTTAGTTATGATTTTTAAATTTAGGCTAATTTTAGGGTCATATGAATAGTAACTTGAGAATAATTATTATTAAACTTTGAATTTTTCCAACTTAAAGACTTAATGAGTGGTTCCAATTCTTCTATTTGATGTGAAAAAGGGTTATAAGCTAAGGTGTTATATTTTTTGATATCACAGTAGAGATTTGTGGTATGCTATTGTATACTCTAACTTTTAGAAGATGTGTTGTGCATGGGTGAATTTATTATAGTATGAGTAAGTTGCAGGAAGAATATTGCTATGGCTTGTTGTGAAGGAAGTCATTATGAGGAAACAGTTAATTAGAGGATGGTTGGGAAGCTACACCTAGACTGGTAGTTTCAGCAAGAGAAGGATCCTATCCCTCTTATAAACTATTATTCAAGATTAGAGCAGTGCTTGGGTTACTAAAGCATGATAGATCTAAGGTAGCATCTAATATGGTACTAGATATAGATATGACTGATGATGCTTAGAGTGTTATGGTACCCAGACTGGATAGTAATATGGTAGGACTTAGCACTTTCCTAGCACCTAGACCAAACCCCAACGGAGCTGGTACTAGTAGAGTAAAGGCCTTACCTTTATAAAAGAGGCTGTTAGAGATACAGAAGGAATTTTAAACACTTAGGGACCTGATAAAGGAATTCAAGTTCTAGGAGTGACATATTAAAATAGCCAAGGACCAGTATGCCACGATCTATCTAGAGTTTCTCTATCAAATCAAGTTGTCACATAGGGTGGTCATTAGGGAAGATCGGACTTTAGATGAGACTGCTTGGGGAACAACTTTGCTTGCCATACTCCCAGAGACCAGCATAGAGCAGGATAAAATTAAGGGAATTTATGACAGTATTGACTTGTGTACTTTTGATCAACTTGTGTACTTGTGTACCTTTCTGCTTCCTTTCCAGTTATAAGTAGTTAGTTTAGTGACTGTATAATTATATGGTGACTGGTTATGACTGGTGACCAATCTTTTTGACTATGTTGCTATAAATACACAAGTATGAATGAAATATAAGAGTGTGTATATATATATATGATAGCTCTGTTCCTTTTGTAGTTGAAAAGATAATCAATAATGGTAAGAAGAAGATGAACTGCTCAAGCAAGGGAAGCATAAGAAAGACCCCCTATTGACCCTATTCACATGATACTAAATAGGTTAGATGAGCAATAGTGAACAGTACAAGAGGTGCGAGCTACAAAGCTTGACAAGAATAGGAGAAAGATAAGGTAATAGTAGTAACAATAGCAGCAACCATAGCTTAAATGCTTCAACCCGGACTAGGACTGGTTACGGCAGCCCAACCAGTCCAACCTTAGGAACTAGTAGGTGAGTAGACACAGCCTATGGTAGAACAAGATAATCTGTAAAAGTGGATTATGCGCTTTCGCAAGTATAATCCACCATCTTTTGAGGAAACCCTTGATATGCAGGCTCGACTAAAGAAAATTATTAAAGTTTTAGAGTGTTTATTAGAAAGGAGGGCTCAGATGGCTATCGACAAGTTAGAAGGAGAAGCTGATAGGTGGTGGAGGAATACAAAAATAATTCTCTAGGAAAACAAAACCCCTATTACCTGGGAGGTGTCTGAGAAGCAATTCTGTATAAAGTATTTTCCGCAATTGGTAAGGGATGAGAAAGAGACAGAATTCTTTACTATAAAGCAAGTGGAGAATGAGTCTTTTGATGAGTACTAGCAAGATACATCAAATTGTCGTGATACTCTACTTACCTTCACCATATGAATGATGAGTAGTGGTTCATGGAGAAAATGATTAGGAAACTGAAACTAGAACTAAGAGAGAAGGTAACCCTGTCACATCCAATAATATGTTAATTAGGAATAAAGATATTCTTAAATAATTAAGAGCTAAAAAGGATAAGGAGAAATAGAAGATTTATGGTGGAAAATAATTATTATGATTTTCCAAGACAATTATGAAAGTTTGAATAATTAAGGAAAATTGGTCAAAAATAATTATGATAAAATATTTCCAAACCTCAAAAAATTAATAAAAAATAAGGATAATATTTCTTGATAATTGTATGAGGTTATATAATTGGTTTTATGATCAAATTACCCTTATAAAAATTACAAAGGAATTTAAGGGTGATTTAGGCTAATTTGAGGCCTTTTATTTGGAAAATTCCAAATAACTATTTGGAAACAGAATAAAATTCCAAAAAAATTCTTATAATGTTTCAAGGAATTATAAGAGATTATGGAATTAAAAAGAGACTCTCAAATATCCAAGATTTTTCCTAATTCCTTTAACAAGTGGAAAAGTAACTAATGAGAAGGAAAATAGTTTTTTTTATTTAATTAGTGGAAATTTGAGATTTGGATAAAAAAGGCATTTTGGAAAGAGAAAAATGAGGAGAATAAATTATGGATCTGTAAAAAATAATTATAGAGGTAAGAGTACTGTAATTATAGAAAAGAAATTAAACCTAGAGTAAAAGTGCACCGATAAAGTGAAGATTTGAGTCTTGCATTGTACTTGGCTCACAAGATGCCACTTGTCAAGCCCCTATTAGAGAGTAATTAAAGTTTCCAAGTGTCAAGACTTAAATGGAGAGGATTTTGACTTTAGAAATTAATTACTTTTGGATTTAAGTTAATTAAGAGAGAGATCTAAGACTAATTAAAGAGTTGACACTTGGCATAGCATTAATATTGGTTGTTGAGATATTTTGGCTATTAAGAGAGCTATCCTCCCCTATTTTACAGAATGCTTGTTCGGCCAAGAGGAAGAAGGGGAGGAAAAGAGTGATCTTCAAGTGTGAACAAGAAGAAAGCATCCACCTTTTATCAAGTAAGCTTGGAGTTAAGGTTAGTGGATGATCCTATGTTGTTCCTTGCTTGATTCTCTTGATTTTGATGGTTAAAAATTCTGGATTTCCCCCTTGAAGTGTTCTGGCTGAATTGGATATAATGTAGGGAGGGAAGTTTTGTTGTTAAACCTTGTTAGAACACCTTAAATCATGGTTGTTCCAAGTGGTTACAAGTGGTTGTATATTGTTTTTGAGAAGATTTCTTTGTTGAAACCCAAGAGGTGTTGTTTGATCAAGATTATACTTGGACCCTAGGATGAATTTTTCAATGTTTTGATGATTCTATTGTGTTCAAAATAGAAAATGGTGTAGGATAAACCTAAAGAACAAGTGTTTGAAGCATTAGAATTAAAGTTGAAATTTTTGGAACCTAAACCTAAGTGTTCAGCCAACCTGAATCTCAAGAAAGGAGTTTTCTTTTCTTAAATCCAAGTGCATATTTGGAATCTACATGAAAAATCATGTAAGAATGAACTAAGAAATAATTTTTAGGGTTTCAGGAATCAAAGTTCAAAAATTAAAGAACAAAGATTAAAGTTTTAAGGGCTAAGGGGTTACTTGGGTTTTGTTATTGATCTTTGTATGGTTTGGTTGTAATGTTGCTGCCCTTTTTATAGATTGTGATGTTAGGGTTTGATATTTGTGGAGGAGAGGAAGAGGATCAAAGAATCAAAAAGCTTTTGGATCAAGGTAGTAAGATTTAATTAGCTTTAATGTTTATTTTGCATTGGTTGCTATGCAATTTCATATACTATTATGTGATTGAGCTAAATGATGGCGATGATGATGATGATTGTGTAGCTATACTCCTTGCTTTAAGTTCCTTGGCTATTGGATGTTTGAGTGCTACATGTATGAGGTAAAGTAGTTCCTTATTAATAACAAAAGGTTGGAATGCTTGTAATTGATGCATGTTGATATTGTGGTTAATTATTCTTGCTACTTAGATTTCATTGAAATCTTACCCTCCCAAAATAATCCAATATTTTTGGGCTTGAATCATCCAAAGGGAAGCTGCAAATTCAAGGGTAAATGTGGTGGTGAATCATGGGAAACATTTATATTTTGGTTATGTATAAGTATCAATGTTGTGATGCTATAAGCTTAAGGAGGCCGTCAACTTGGAGCAGTATTTTGATTAAGTTCCTTAACTAATTTTATCACAAAATTTGGTATGCTTAAAGATCACATCTTGAGCTTCAATTTGACAGGTAGCACGTTAAAAAAAGACAACTGTGCAATTTTTAATAATTTTTCAAATTTAAGTCTCAAAATCTAGAAAAAGAATTTTTGCCAAAATGACAGTGATCACTTTACTAAAAACCTGGCACTTTCTCATAAGGGATTGATTCTCAGGATTATTTTTTCTTAAAAGAGAATTCAAGGAGCTTTCCATAGAATTTTGAGCCATCTCGTTTCAATTTTTTTAGATTAAGTTATGATTTTTTGAATTTGGGTTAAAAATCTAGAACATACCAAATGAACAGTAAAAATCCAAAAATCAGCACTTTTATGGAATTTTTGAGTCCAAGACCATCTAATGTGGCCTAAAATGGTTCTAATTGAACTCTAAGTTGTTCTAGTAGTAAGGTGTGACAAACCTCGAGGCAGATTGAAATTTTAAATAGGGTAGTGGAAGCATATCGAATAATCGAGAGTAGCCAGAACCACTATAGCTGGACTAGGGTAATCCCAAGGGTTGAGAGAACTCTTGTAAGAATAGTACCAAAAGAAACTTCCTACAACAACAATAGGAAGAGGAGGAGGTCTAACTTGAGTACAAGGCCTAGGATAGGGAATTAAACAAGGAGAACTTAATATTGCTAGGAAGGCCAAGAATTATGAGATCAGTGGTAGGAATCACGGCTTGGCCATGCATGATGGGTTAGAACCTGTGCTATCAGTATAGTAAACTTAGACACTTCGTGAGGGAGTGCTTGCAAGGTGTCAACAGTTCAAGACGTCAGACATAAGCTAGAGTTTTTTTCCCTTACACCGAAGGAGGCTCCTAAGTAGCTCGAGATGATCTATAGTACCATCAATATAAATGATTACCTAGTATATATAATGTTTGATTCGGGTGCAAGCCATTTATTCATATCATATGATTGTGTGGGCGATATATTACTATATGACTTGTATGTTTTCACTCCCACTAGCATTAGGATGGTAACCTCTAGTGTGTGTTTGAATTGTATTATTTAATATGCATATTGTCGCATCTGTATGCTGTTTTGCGATATTGATGGTATAATTGGCTTGAACTAGTTATCATCCAATAGCATACTCCTCAATTATAAAAAACAAAACCCTAATCCTTCCTCCTAAGGAAGCTGCCCATTGTTCGGAGGTGAAGTTAAATTTCATAACAGAAGCCCAAGCTGACAGATATTTGAGACAAGGTTGCCAGGGATAGAAGAAGGGATTGAAGAGATACCAATGGTAAGGGATTTCCTGGAAGTTTTTTTAAAAGAGATTAGTGGACTTCTATCCAAAAGGAAAATAGTGTTTGCTATTGATTTAGTACCTAGAACTGAACTGATTTCAAAAGCCCCATATTGAATAGCTCCAAATAAAATGGCAAAGTTGAAAAAAGCAGATAGAAGAACTGTTAGAGAAAGGTTTCATCAGACCCAATATATCCCCCTAGTGTGCTCCAGTATTATTTGTTAAGAAAAATGGGAGCATGAGACTATGTATAGATTATCGGGAGTAGTATAAAGTAATCATAAAGAATAAGTATCGCTTTGCAGGATCAATAACTTGTTAGATCAATTAGCTGGTGCCACTATGTTTTCTAAAATTGACCTAAGATCAGGTTACCACTAGCTAAGGACTAAAGTGGAAGGTATTCTGAAGAGTACATTTAGGACTAGTTACGAACACTATAAATTTCTGGTAATGCCGTTTGATTAACAAATGTACAAGCAATATTTATATAATATATAAATCAAATCTTTTAACTGTATTTGGACTGGTTTGTCATCATCTTCATTGATGACATTCTAGTTTACTCTAAATCTTGATAAAAGCATGAGTAGCATTGGAAGGTGGTGTTAAGTGTACTGAAAGAAAAGCAGTTATATGCTAGACTCAGTAAATGTGAGTTTTAGCTAGATGAGGTGAAATTTTTAGGCCTTGTGATTACCTGAGATGGAGTGTGAAATGTCCTTACTTTTACCCCTCAGAGTACGTGTTCGGAAGTGAATTGGATATATGGAAGCTTTACTTAGGCCTAAAAATTAAAATTTTTCCTTTAAGTCCTCGGTTACCGTTCACTGTGCATTTTTCCATATTACAGGTCTAGATTTGAAAAATCATAACTAATTTTTAAAAAAATTGCACAAGATGCTCCAAATTTCTATTTGAAGCTCTTTCAATACTCTCTTCAAGAGAAAAATATCAAACTGGACTTATCTCTTGACAATTCGTATAGTTTAATTTGTAAAGATTACTGTTCATTTGATAAATTCTGGAACTTTCAGTTTTCTTCCCACAAATTTGGAAATTCACATCCCTTTGTATACACATCCAAATAAGGTAAACTAACTGTGTAATTAAAGCCTAGGATGTGCACAATAATCCTGCCAAATTTTGTGGATTAACTCATTCATTAAATAGGTCAAACTGAAACTCGAAACTGACTGCTCTAGGACCTACGTTTTTCTGTTTACCTTTTTTTGCTTTAATTCTTTTTATTATTTTGGTATACATAATTAGGCTTAGTCTCTCCCATTCATTCTCATACATTTCCTTTCATGCCAAAAATGTTCTAATCAATCACATTGTCTTGTTAGCATCCATAAACATAATTTACATAATAGGAGAATTATACATTAATCTTTAATATCATTCATTAACATCAATAATTCTCTACTTTCTTCTCCTTCCTTCTCATGCCATCATTGCTCATTATTGATTGACATAATGGTTGGTTAAGGAGGGGTGAGGTTCAGAGAAATCTCAGTAGTAAACAATACCATATTAATCATGCTACATGGATGCTAATGCATTATATGCAACTTGCTTATTTTCTTATTAATTAGTAACATATTAGCATGCTTAATGCTACCTACTTAATACATGGCCATGGAGAGATAATCTACACATCATAAATAGTAATTACAGTAGCTAAAACATGTCATAACAACATTCAAACATCATGTACATATCAATAAATAAGCATACAACATCAAGCAATGATAATAGGTAAGTTCACTATCCTGTACCATAAGCTTTCCTCTTGCTTTTCCGTTGACTCCCTTGACTTTCCAACCATGAGAGCTTTTGATCAACATCATCAAACATCCTCTTGGATGTTCCAAGGTCCTAAACATAGCCATATTGATCATACAATCCATTAGGATGAAGAGATTACATAAGGTTCAAGACTAGATCTTTTGAACTTAACCTTTTTTCTAAATTTTAGGATCAGTGTTTTAGCTTTGTCACAATTGTTCCCTTAGGCCAGTCCCACACAATTTTGCTCAAAAAAATCCAGATATGAGCTTATATTTATGAAAATCCAACCCCTTCCTCAAAAACAGCCCTTAGCTGAAACATAGGACTTGGAATTCTCAAATTTCACTTTTGATTCTAGAACTTCCAACTTCACTTTCTTGACTTGTTTCCACATAATTTTCCATTCTAAATCCATTGGAAGCCTTAGAATCATCAAAAACACATCCTAAGGGAAAGATTCAAACTTGGTCGAACAACACACACAACATCCATATTATAATCTTTCAAATTTCAACACAATATCACTTTTTTTTTTTGCCAAAAACACAATATCACTTGAATCAAGCTATAATTAATGACTTTAGACTAGGTTTAACATCAAAATCATCTTCCCTTATCCATAACAAATTTCGTCTAGCACCTCCCTTTAGGGGAATCAACAATTTTCAACCACAAAACTCAAGAAACCAAAGCAATATACAAGGTAGAACATAAAACTAACCTTATATTCAAGTTTATTTACTATAGTAGTTGGTTTCTCCTTGATTAATCTTCAAGAAAATATTTTGCAAGAGCTCCCTGTAGGTTGGCTGAAAATGTGCTCTTATGAGAGGGGGAGATGGCTATTGATAAGCCAAGTCTTAATCCTTTGCTATCCAAGTCCACTCAAATTACAATACTTAGGTGTCACAATCTTATGCAATCTTGACTAATTTCCATCCTTAAACTAAATCCAAATGAAAATGTCACATCCTAAAAAATTTCACCTAAACATAGGAAGTTAAAAATCAGGATGAGGGCTAATGTAGAAACTAGATGGGAAGACAAGACAACTTTTGATGTTAAACCCCGATAAGACCCAAGCTGGTATTTTCGTAATTATTAGTCTAGGAAAGGCAAAACGGGAAATTTGAAGAAGAATTCCAGAAAATTCCTAAAAAATGGTAAAAATATGAATTCTGGTTTTGGAACCTCAAATGAGGCCTGAAAGGCGAAAAATGGTATGGAAATAGCTAGTTACGGAATTTTCCAAAAACGGAGGTTTTTTGGGAAAAAGTGGAAAATTTAGAGGAAAATAATTATTTTAAATAGCTAGAGACCTCAATAAATTTGGAAAAAATATGGATAAATTATTTAAATATGAGATTGAATTTATAAAATTGGTTTTAGGCCTTCAAATCACAAGAATTAATTTTAGAGAATTTATTTTCCACAGATGTACCAATAAAGGCCTAATCGGAGAAAATTCAAAATAAATACCTACATGTGGAGAGAAATTCTAAATATTTTTGGATCATGTTCTTATATTAAAAGAGGATTTTTCATGGACAGAAATAAATTTGTGGAGGCCTAGAAAAATTATGAAATGTTACAAGTAAATAATAACCGAAAAAGTTTCAGAATAGTTTGGGATTGTGATTTGGTTTGTGGGCCAACTTTTTGGGCCATCCTAAATGTGTGGGACCCACATTGGGCCTGGAAGGAAGCCCTATTTCATGATAATTCTGGACACTTCAAATTAATTAAAATAAAATCCAATTTTTATGGATAAATCATGGAAAACTCTAGTAATTGCACACTTGTACAAATCTGAATGCTCCTTGCTGTTGATGGTTGCCAAATGCCCCCTTTAGGTGGCAGCTTGGACATCAAAATAAAGGGAGAATGGCAGCAAACCTTTGTCTATAAATACCCCCTCAAAATACATGAAAATGATAGAAAATTGGAAAATATAAGGGGAGGTTCTGCCACTCTTTTTCTAGACTTGAAAAACTGAAATTAAGAGGGAGTTTGGGCAAGGAGTCATCTCGCTTTCATCAAGGGGAGATGCTAGCTCCATTTCGGTCTGAATATGTGACTAATAGGGAAGGATAGAAACCTTAAATATCAAGTGGAATAAGCATGTTTAAGTGGTATATGGATTAATTTTTGGAAGAAAACCAAGTTAGGGTTTACGTTGTTTATTTCGATCAAAGAGGGATCTTGGTGTTGCTTCTTGTCTTGCTATGATTTAATGATTCCAATGGGTTCAAAACATGTTTTTGTGTATGAATATACTAAAGGGAAGTGTTTAAAATAGTTGGGATCAAAAATGAAATTTTTAAAAACCATATACCCCTATTCAGCCATGGCAGATTGAGAGGGAAGAAAATTGATTCTTAGAAATATAATTAGATATTCGAATTCCTCATAAAAAATTGTGTAGGAATGGCCTACGAGATAGGTTGAAACAAAGAGGAAATAAATTGGTCAAAAATCAAGAAAAAGGGGATGTTAATTGAGCCTAATGTTAGATTATGGTGTTTACGCTTGAATGGTTAGTGATTTGGAATGTGTTTGTGGTTGGAATGATAGGCACATTACAAGAGATCAAAGAGGGACATCAGTTCCCTAAAGAGGACGAATTGAATTATCAACCAAGAGGTAGTATTGAACTGATAATTTGATTGCTTTCTTGCTTGTTTAAATGTGTATGTGTTATGTTATTGACGTTACCATGATGTGGTTGAGCAATATATGTGATGATGTGTGAAATTATATGTTGAATGTGCCCTGACAATATGTTTAAGGAATGGCTTGATGACCTAATGAATTTCTCTTTTCAGATGACAAATGATATGCACATGAAATGTTACATAACGGTATTGATTTTATGCACACATATTACATTTTTACAAGGCATGAGTTGCGTAATGATTATGGTTTCTTACTACTGAGATTTCTATGAAATCTCATTCCTCCTATGTCAATTTATGTACCAAATAGGGGCTGGCTCATCCATAGACCAAGGCAAAGAAATGGTATTGGGATGAAGGAGCTTTATGGTTTTCATAGTATTAAGAAATGTTTTGTAATACTTTGGTGAACATTATGTTAATATTGTAGTGAATTATGGATAATATAATGTTGTATCTATAATTGTATGATGTGCCATGAAATGATGAGTATTGAAATGCCAAAAGGGTATGGTAAAAGGGAGAAGGAAATAAAAATTAAGGAAAGCAAGATTAGGGGAATACCCCTAAACAGTGCCAATTTTGTAGCACATAAAATAATAAGCAAATGGTAGAATCTGAAATTGAAATTTTACAAACATATAGATCTCATTTTAAGCTTTAAATCAAGTGGTAGATCACTAAATTTGGGATTGTGTACTAAGGGTTATGCCCTTCCAAAGTTGGACTAAAATACTAAAAGTTTGAAAATTGATCATATGAATAGTGCACATTGTTGAATTTTCTAGTGCCGTTTTGGATGGAATTGAGATTAATGAGTATTTTTCCCTCAAAGAACTCATGGCAAGCTTCAAGTAAAAATTAGAATCACCCATTTTTTATTTTTTTAGAGTTAGTTATGAAGTTTTAAAGTTGACCTAAAATCTAGTGAATAGTGTATGGACGGTCCGAAAATGAAAAACCTTAAACTTGAACTTTCTCATTCTAAGGCTTTGGGAAATGCAATATAATGATTCCAATGGATATATGATGATGGAATAAAGGAAGTGTGACAGAAAATGATTTTCCCGAGTCAAAATCCTCTCTATAGATGGCTTGACAAGTGGCACATTTCTAGCCAAGTAAAAGATAAGAAGACACTTTTTATTTTATTTACTTGGCTCTCATTTGTCGGGATTTCTTCATGACTTTCTAGAACTTTGAAAATTATTCTGTCTACTCCAAAAATTCATTTTACCTTTAGAGAAAATCTATGAATTCTCTCAAGCTATGACTCATCCTGTAGGCTCCACTTAAAAATCATTCTTTAAAATGCCCTTTTATTAGCATAATTGACTTTATATTTTATTAAAGCCATTCCACTGGCCTTCTGGCAGTAGGACTAATTTATATTAACTATTTAACCTCATTTTTGTCTATATTTTAAAGATCTCTTGCTATCTTAAATAATTTCTTCAACCGGTGTACTTTTTACTGGCCATGTCTCAAGGATATTTTCATCATTTCTCTTCATAAAAGAGTCTTAGGATATTGTTTCCCATTTTTTAGGATTTTTCTGTATACTTTTCATTTTTACCCCTATTAGTTTTAACTTTCTGAAATTACGATTTAATCCTTTCTTAGACTTAACCTCATAAAACATCTCTTTGAGGCTTCTAACTCAATATTGGTCTGTATCTAGCCTCCTTTCCCTTTCTGGACCCTTGTGACTCTCCTAAAATCTCAACATTACTTGCATGTTTGCCCCCTAGTAACTTTCTTACTTTACAGTTTAGTCCCTAAAATTGCTTTGACTTCCTTTCTTATTTTTGGGGCTTCTACTCTGACGGGCTTAGTAGCCTACCTATTTTGGGTTACTCCCAGGGCTCCTAGGCCTAAAAATCGAGATGTGACAATTCTTTCCCTCTTTTAAAAAAATTTCGTCCTCAAAATTTCAAGGCTAAACCTCTAGTTTGACTGTCACTAAGAGGTTACCTGAGGAGAATGTCCTTACTTTTTCTTAACTTTCTGGTAAACTTTATGCATTTATGCCAAACATAACTTACTTTTAGCAGTTGGTCCCTTTTTATCTTACTTCCTAGTGGTCACTTGTACTTAGATTTCTCTAGCTCAAGCACCCTTAATTAAAAAGTGCCATTTGAATTGAGCCAGGTTACAATCCTGGAAGCAATGGGTACTGATACACTGGTATTTGGCAAGCTAAAATCCTAGTATTCTACTATCTCAACCCTTCTTACCCTGTCTCTAAAGGGTCTTTTCGGTTTAAATCCTCAATTTTAATCTTATCTTGGGATTTTGTCAACTTATACTCAGTTTAATCTCGTGTTGTATGGGATTTTCCTTGTAACATAAGGGAGTTTAACATTATCTTCACCTATTTAGCATGCCTGAATATATCTCAATCAGGACTTATAGGTCTACAACCTTAACTTGAGCTTTCCTTTATTGATTAGAAGACAATTAACTAGGGCCAATTGAAAATGGGGCTATTGGGAAGAAATCGTGGGTACCCTCTTCGTATTAGTTAGCCAATTGGGGAGGTTTTTGTATCT